>NW_019100582.1:372291-374870 GCF_001856785.1 Myzus persicae | reverse complement strand
GGGGGGGGGGGGGGGGTGTCACCGCGATACACAACAATATTGTTATACCGTTGCGACGCGGTTGCGGCACGCATCGCTATAACACGCGTTGTTTTGATTTAAACGTTATACGTATTTGGTCGCACGCGCACACAATATTGAGATTTTGAGGTGAGATTTTTTTTTTCAGCCGGCACGACGATGAAACGATGTACTAGTGGGCAAGTCGTCCTGCTACATAAAATAGGTGTACAATACCTGATTTGAGGATAATTAAAATACACCTTCAGCGAGTTCGTCTCTGGAAATAATCACCACCACCGTCCCACGACGACGGTATGAGATAACACTAAAAGTGGCCATCATAGTTTTTACTAGTAGCTAATAATAAAACAATGGATATGGTGGTTGGCTAAGCGTGCCCGTGGGCAGACTCGCGGCAGAGCGACAGGTACCCATTATAGTCGATCAACATATTGCTATATATTTTGCAAGGTATTTTATAGGCATTGATGATTATCACAAAACGTCACAACACCAACAACCATTACCAATATTATTTATGATTCATTTGTTGCCGTATTTTCATGTGTGAAAAAAATATATTTTGATTTCTTGATTTAGCCAATACCACTTAACTTATTTAAACGCATTAAATTGTCCGTAGATCATCCCTACAGATTGGTTATAATCAATCATAACACCTATTGTATTTTCTGTAACCAGCGACATGAGAAATAATTAAGTAAACATATTAGAATGTATTATTTTATATTAGTTTGTACGATTTTGTTAGCTTTATTAAACCAACCGAAAAAAACTATAATCGATGTGGAAATCCATTCTTCTGGCTTTCACAAAAAAACTAAATATTATTGTCTGTAACATAATTTTTCTGATTCGACCACTGACTTGATATTAATAGGATAAACCATAAACACGAAAAACTCAATCAAAAAAAGGATATGTCCCCCGTGGGCCCACTATTCCTCGATTCCTCGTATTCACGCCACTGTCTGTATATGTATATATATATATACCATTTAGGTATTATATTACAAATATTCGTTTTCCGTTTGCCAAAAATATCATAAAATTCCCGAGGAAGCACATCTTTTTAATGATGATTTTTAAAAACTATTTATATTTTACCACAACATTGTGCAGACACAAATAGGTACCGTTAAAACGGAAAGCTCGTAGCTATCATTATTATGACTGTATCTACGTTGATCAGTAGCTACTCAGGACATCTTATTATTTTATTGTGCGGACGAGAGGTTAATCATAATATTAGGTACCCACTTAATGAAGACAACTAGAGACGCCAAGTTTAATATCGTGTAATACGCACTCTTCAGACAGCAATAATGAATAATACAAATGTGTAATATATTTTCAAGTCTCTCGAACATCGGTCCAATACCTAGTAGTTTCTGATTGGAGATAGCAATAACAACAATAGCGTCGAACTGCAGAAGGGCCTAACCCTCAGTTTTTGACTCGGGGACCCAGAGGTAAGCAATACTTTGACCATATTATACGATTGGACGTCATCATAATATGAAATATGATACTATTCCCTGCCCGGGTGGGTTATCTCAAGATTCTCGCGGGTCACAATTATTATTATTGGCAGCGACGCGCTCGTTGAGTTTGTTTTCCGGACAACAGTGCGGTTGATTTCGCACACGATATACTACCCGGGAATCGTTACGAAAATTGTACGGTCACTGCCGTGGAGTGTTAATGTCTTTAGCAGATACTTGTAAAAAAAATAGAAGTCTGTTTATCGCTTTTACCTACACTCAAGATCGACGGTAAACGGCGTCGACCTTACTTATGTACCGTACCCGTTTTGGGTACTCATCAATACCCTGCTCGTGTCGAGTACCTACGTAAAAAAGCTAGCCGTCTCGTAAGCTAATCTGACGTACCTACGTCATCTACAAATAATAATGCTCCGCATTAATGGTCTATATGAATTTACTCGTGATTTATTTTCAGACTGTACGGTATGCACTGTTTCGTTGTATTATAAACGTATTATCTTCAGTTTTATCGGATGTATTAGAAAAAAATTATGATATAATATGTTTAGGATTAATTTGTATACAGCTGCACACCCCATCAATAGGATGATTAAAGTTATAGGTAGTTGTATTTAATTCGCCGTCCTCGCAAAATGTCTAGACACCCGCACTGAGTGAAAACGAAACAAATGTTAAAGATATTTTAGAGTAAAGGCAATCCAAATAAACGATGTCGAATGGACTTGTAATTAGTGGGTTGACAAATTCGACCGTCAAACGATGAGTAGCATACTTAGAGAGCAAGTAACCCATCTATTATCATCATATTATTTATTTATTTAATTATAATAGGTACTGTAGCTATACATACAATATTATTACATTGGAATTTGTAAAAAAAAAAATATTTATAATAAAAAGCATTCATCCGAATTCTGTGGACGACGTTGACTCTTGTAAGACGATTCAACACCGCTTCGTCATTTTCGCTTATTAATTAAGCGTGACACGCTCAAGTCTCCGACAGTACTTACCGTATTCGATATAATAATATGGGGGGCATTGACT
>NW_019100582.1:360498-371931 GCF_001856785.1 Myzus persicae | reverse complement strand
CTCCGGCGCGTCTGATTGTTCTCGGCTGTTCTAGGGGTTTTAATAACACTTAGCCGGGCGCACGAGAGCAAACCTTAAATCGAAGCAGCCGTTAATTAAATTTAGACGCTCTGTACCCACCTGTACGTATGAGACCCACCGTGACGGCGCTAAAAATCGGACGATTTTCAGAGCGGTCGACTCGCCGTAAACGCATTAAACGCGACTCCACATACGTATTATATATATATATGTATATATATGAAGCCGAAGGCGCACACACATGTACCCAGTGTGTGTGTGTGTGTGTGTGTGGTATATACCTTACCTACCGCGATTGTACGTACTACGCGATAATAACGATTAACCGCCGCCGGGTAATGGCGGACGGATCGCGTCCACGTGCAGTACAATAATAATATAATGCTCGCAAGTCCGTCGTAATTTCCTAATGCAGTCGCCCCTTCCCTCTCGTTAATTGCACTACCGAGTCGCATTCCGGCAGCGTCGCCGGAGGATGGAGGACTTTGTCTCTCGTCCTTTTCGACCAAACTCTCATTCAGTCTCGGTGTATATCCTTGTCCCTCGGCTTCTCCGTCTCTCCCACTCCATGTCTCTCCCTCTCTCTCCCGGTCGCACTCCCGGTGGCTCCCCGTTTTGTCTCTCAAAGTCTCCGACACAGTGTCTGTCCGCTGCGGAGATGCCGCTTTAGTGCGCGCAATAATATAAATACGTCTGCGAAAACGACCACGTCGCACACGGCGAGCGTATACATAATAATATGGTTTCCGGTCGTATGGATTACGCGTGCGTGTTTATTCACTGCGAGACTGTGCCGAGCGCTCGGGTCGTAACCACTACCGCGGTAAACGGTAATCCGTATGCCGGTGGCGCGACGGACCGCGAAGGTTTGAACCGGACGAAAAGAACAAATAAATCGTCTGTCGCGACAGGCTGCACGAGTTTACGTGTCTGTGTACACTATAATTGTGTGCATCGCCGTGAATATTATAATGATTTATACCTAAGCTCTTATATCCTCGGAGATAATACACGTTTCATCGATGTCGGTTTGGTTTCAACCTAAGAGCATATTTCAATAGTTTACACTACAAATATTGACAAAATATGTCGATCGACAAGCTCACACTTTTTACCTGCACAGCCAAAACCTTCGATTTAATAGTAATATAACATTAGAGTTATACTATAAAATAAATTAAAAATGTATTCACGGTCGGAACGCATCATAATATTATGTAGCTGTTACTAGAACATGGATTTAAGTGTCCTGAAACTATCAATGAATACCTAGTCTAAAATGCTATTCAAACGAAATAATGACTTTGAAAATTGACAAACACTTTTTTTCGAGTGAACACTTCTCAGGGTCAGCGGCCCGTTATTGTTTAACATAATTTTTACATTTTCAGCTCTAATATTTTATCAACAAAATATAATTATAAAAGTGATCCTAGATTTCGAGCCTATAATTCTCAGCCTGTGGTGCAACTCTGTAGCTACGATGTAACACATTTTTTTGGGTGAAAATTATCCTATTTAGGAGTGGAATCAATTCACGATCATAGATTGGAGATGTGCTTACCTGTACTTCTGGTTCTTGAGTTGTTTGTCAAATAGAGTAAATCCAAATGATTGATTTTCAACAAACGGCATGTCACTCGCTATTGAGTTAAATTATCGCCAAAACACATAGCTTCAAATAACGAAATACTCCCAAAAACGTCCTGGCTACAAACTTTAAGAGTTATTAACGAACAAATTTGAATTCCACTCTTCGGTGGAGATGTTGCTTGGACAAAGGCGTTCATAACATTACAATATTATCAAACTATCCATAATTTCCTTTCACTTCTCAGTGCTTCGTAGATTAGTTTAAAGTCGTATAAGCAAACTCCGTTTCTTGTTCCTCGTAATGGTGTTTGACGGTTTGACATCACTAAACGTTATTTTTTATAATTCTCAGACACTCGGTTATTTATTGCTTTAGCTCGTAGTCTTGTTCAAATTTATTCGACATTTAATGAAAAGCATCCTGTATTCTGCTTGTTTCAGCCTTATTAAAATAACTCATACTCGTTCACTGTCTGAAAATTAATATGTTAAACGAAATCCATACTCACATTAAAATCAAATATAAGGTAACTTAATTCAAACATATTACTGTCCGACTATTTCATTTTAAACGCTTCTAAATTAATAGAATAATTATTATACACTAACAAGTGAATTGCACCATTGTCTGTCGTAATAATAATAATATAATAATATTCAATTTATTAAACGACATAAATTTCAAACATAATCGAAAGCAATGTTGGTCTAGAAAATTGACTAGGTATGTTTTGAATTTTCGCAACAAAAACTCAATAATATAGACAATTATCGTCTATTATTGGATTTATTAAGATTATAATACCGGGGCATTCTGCAATAGGATAAAGGTACCACTATAAAATAATAAATAATAAGCGATTTCTTGCTTATAATGTTTTAAATATATTAATATAAATACTTATCCAAGACATATTATGAGCGTGTTACGAGGCCATAGGCCAAAACAGTAGGTCTGTGATTCCGTTGCAGGGCAAATAGTTGCAATAATAGTTTAAAATATGCAATATGCATATAATATATAACATATGTATATATAATAAATTATTGGTGCAATAGACAAGGACAGGGCAATTATTCATTTATTGCGGTATAAAAAACTGTATCGAATGAAGGCGGTTTTTTTATCCTGAAAACATCGCCGAGTTACTAACAATAATAATAGTAATAATAATATCAAATTGATTTTCGTATTTTGTTGTAAATACGAAAACAAATAACAGTGGGTAATGGACATTTTCACCGAATATTGCTATTTCTATTTTTTTTTTTTTTTTGTGAGAATCTTTATTAAAACTTTCCTGTAGGAAAAATGGGCCTATCCATTCTTGATCTTAGTTATTACTACAATTTTATATGGACAGTTTATGAACAACTTTGAGACCTAAATCTTCTAACGACATTACTAAAAACCATTAGTCCACAATCGTTAGATGAATAACGGTTTTAGTTTATTTTTAATTTTCGTATTAACTCAACAAACATTTGGTTCCCTAACTTTTAAATAGGTAAAATGATCAGTTAATTGATGTTCAATTCGTTATTTGATTATTAATACTTAATATTTTATGTTTTATGGTCATAACCGCATAAGTGTTTGTAGAAAATCGAAGTTTATTTGACTAATAAACTGTATTTCAGATTAAGTCTTTCAACTATGCAGTTAAAAAATAAAACTGAATTTTTGTATTAATCAACGTATAATTCTGTATGGTTATGGTTTGATTGATTTTCCGTCTAACCCTGAACGTAGGAAAAATTAGTATGGTTAGCTTGCGGTTGCTCTTGGAATATTCGTTTATACACGTTACCATTATAATTTATGGCGTGTGTCGGTAAGAAAAATTGATATTTTTATAGCAATTTCGGTATTATGTTGTATAAGATGGCCAAATTTACCGTCCAATCTTGAACACGGACAGTGTATATAATTTTGAACAACGTCAAAGCAGCATAATATTACGTTGGTTTCAAGCACGTACAACGTATCCATTTATTATAAATAATTTGTTTTCAATTTATATTTTTGTCTATATATATGTATATAGTGGGTACAACATATTTAGCCAATATAATAGTATAAAACCGTCGTCTTACATTTCAAAACCTAAGTACTACTTACACATGTTTTATTGATACATTAAAGTATTGAATTTTATGCACCTTATTTATTATTGCTGTTTGATTTTTGATTTTCATATTTTGTCACTACCATTATTAAAAATGTCGTACACTGATGTCCGATAAAATTATTAAATTGTAAAAATATCATCATGTAAACATGTAAAAATATTGAATAAAAATGTGGCGTTTTACAAGTGCTTATAAGGTAGGTATATAATATAATGTTTTGCGGAAGGACCTAAACATAATAATTCTTGTTTATACTCGGGTACTTATAGAACACAATTTGGTATGGGTAATAATATTATATAGTTAAGGTTAGTGCTAAGGTAACATAAGTCACGGTTAAGTAGTCCTAGATTAGATGGTTTAGCATTTTCACCTGAATAATTCATTGGGTTCGTGTGACATTTTTGTGAACTCTGATGTTTAAAGACAAATATAATTATGTGTGAAAAAAAGAAAACCGTTATTTCGTCATTTGTAGTAACGAAACATAATTATTATAACACCTGTCAAAAACACTATCAAAATAAACGCTTTTGAAAAACGTAGCATGTAATACACAAGAGACATCTCTGAACCGCAAATTAAAGATTCAGAAAACTAAGCAACATTTATATTTTTAACAAATCTCCGGGTTAAAATTATAGCAACAATGTTAAGACGTTAAGTCTTTCACATCGATACATTACAACTGTCAAAATTATTGACATTTCCATACTATCAATAGTTTAAAACAAATACATTTTATTATACACAGAAAAAAACGTTGAGTTTGATTTAATTAAATATTTTATCGATTCATACAATTATTGAATTTCCGGTTGTTTAGGGTAAGTCTTTGTAAGTACCTATTGTGGCTTTATTGAGGTATTATGTTAAGTACGGTAGTTGAGTTTCTCTTAAATAATTAATAATTATTGTTCTCGATACCACGTCCAATAGTATCCTCCCGTTTAAGGAATCTCTATATTATTATCGTTATTTTTTCCTTCCTTACTTTGTTAGAACACCAATAATTGTTCTTGTTTTATTGAAATAGTTTTAAAATGTGATAACAAATACAAGTATATCGGACTTAGATGTTTGGACGATTGGCCATTAAAAATGTTTTCATTTAAATTAGTTACCTTAACACCAGTACTCTAATCTCGATTGCTAATTCACTGGCACTGAAGTATAATTCAAATAGTACTGCCTAATAATTCAATCTGAGATAAGTGCAAAGATACTTTTTTGTCCTTAATAGGTTCACGAAGACCATACAGATCCATTATTGTTTTTAATAATTATAAATAATATTGGCTTACAATATAACATTTTTTCTGACTAGCTGTCAACGAAGAAAAAAACCAAAGAAATCTACACTTTTTTCCACACCGTACATTTAAGAAAAACATTTTAAACGACTGAAAATATTTCAATCATCTTTTTCTCAACCTGTTTTTATCTCTGTGTTACAACTGTAGGCTAGTAACCCATGATGTCAACCCTTTACTTAAAATATTTAAAAAAAAAATTTAATTTGGTAATTTCTTAATATTTCTTTTTAAACAACAATTAATACAGATCAATATTTTCAAATTTCTATACAGTTACACCAAACAATATTTAGGAATCTATACATTAATTAACGTATAACATGAAAAACGGTTCAGTTTATTTAGTACAAAAAAAAAATGAATAATATTTTATAAGAAATTTGAAAGTATTTGAAAGTATCTAAAGTAGTTTGATGTGTGTTTTATACATTTTTACCGACTATTCAATTACTTACAAATTGAAATACTTTTCAAAAAAAGTATTTGTGTCTGTACTTGAGTACTTTAAAATTGTGACTTTTGCAAGACTGCAAAATGACAATAACAGTGCACTTGTTTGTGTAATTTTCGTTTTCTAGTCGCAGTCGTTGTGACGTTTTTTTTTTTTTATTTCTTTAAGACTACTATACTTTCAATTTTAATTTTTGGGATATAATACGATATGACTGTGACATTTTGACGTGCTCATCGCGTCAATAGAACGAATTGTATATGAACACTGTTATTATTATATTTATCGATGAAAACTTTAATGTTACTCACTCGCTTACCGGGGCAGACGACATTCACCGGCTTATACGAACAGTGAAATCTGTGAACAGTAATATATTAATATAAATATTATACCTTGGCCGTCTACCGACGAGACAAGTTTTCCAATTATAAATCGGATAACGTGACGACAAACGGTCGTCCCAGCAAAACAACAACACGACAACATAATATGATATTATTATTATTATTATTATTATTATTAACGTTCGGTTTACACGGAAAATATTATGTACAGAGCACGTAATGCGGTAAGTAAGTCGCGTATGACAGTGTACGCGTTCCGAGATGAAAATAATTAATATCGAGTAAGCTCTGCAGACTGGGTAGACAATATTGTGTATGTATATATATATATATATATATATAAAGCTGTCCCCCCTGCACGGTTGTATTCGGTATATAAGGTATAAACCGTGACACGCGACGGCTACACGTGGTTGGCGCACAAACCCCATTTCGGGGCTTAACGTTGTTGGCGAGCAATAATAATAATGTGTACCTAGTTATTATTATCACCACAGTATAATCGAAAATCTATGAAGTCGCATAATATATGACGACGTACGCACGTATTGTGATCGCCCGGGCTTAGCTTTTATCGGTCGAGTTTTAATTTTTTTTTTCACCGTCGACAAAATATCATTATTAATAAATATCGAAAGACGGGATTTCAAGTAGAAATAATAATGTGGTGCATCAAACACATCATGACCGAGTGCAATACCTACCGCGATGCAAGGGAACACAATCATCTTCCGGAAGACATATTTGAAAGCCTCGGACCTAACCTACCAGTCTCCAATATAATAGCCTTCCTTCAACAGTCTGGTTTGCTCAAACTTATCTAATAACCATACACATTAAATAACTATTTTTTTATTCTTTTGTCTTTTTTTTTGTTCTTTTGTTTTGTTTTCTAACACATAACATGTAGTAACATTATTATAATATATTATATATCCCAATGGCCTTGCTGCCGAGGGTTTTTTGTTTAATAAAAAAAAAATAATAATAATGCGGTGCACTGACAAATGTAAAACAATTTTTTATTGAAAACGTGTTTTGCTTGATTACTACGAGAGTTCCATTGATTAATATTAATCGCATTACATCTATCTGCCCATTAAGACTTCTACAAAGTAAACAAGCGAAAACGTCTATATAATATAATGTAATGTACTTAAAAATAAAAAAAGTAAATACAGGTGATAATGATATACAAGCTTAGATTCGGTTTTAGTTTTTGTTGATATTGTATACCTCGTATCGAAAACCATCAAATAAGTGATACAAGTGTTTAAACCGAAGAAAACCTAAATATTCACTATAGTACCTACGCTAAACTTTGGAAACTATGAGAAACTGAATTTTGATGTTTGAATATGCGTAACATTTCGAAACGAATTACCAGTTCTACATACGTACCCATTACGATATAAGTCACCAATCCTACAGGGAACGATGTCTATTCGTTATGGTTAAGTTTTATGTAGCTTTTTTAGCACTCGCGCAACTGGAAATACTAAAAAGACACGTTTGGTTTACGTATTATCCAGAATAACTTATGACTATCGATGTAATATTTTAAATGGTATTTCACTGCGCGTACATATTATTATATCGGATGATGGCTGTCAATAATCGTATCAGTTTTGGACTCTCGGTTGAAAAGTGTCAGATGTTTGAAGTTGGCCACTTCCATGAGTAATGGTCATTCAGCGTATAAGATATTGGCGGACTGCGACAAATGTCACAATAGCGTTTCTACGGTTTCTCCGTCCGGATACTCATTGTAGTGTTTATTTTTTTGAACATATTATGTAACAATGTCATTTTAATTGTCTTGTGGAGTCGACTGTGCAAACGACGTCAACCACGCTCGGGACAATTAGTCGAAAGTAATGACTGCAGATAGTACCGTTTTCGTATAAATTTTATCGTATTAAACAGTGGTGCGTTACACGGTTGAAATTTCCCTAACTGCAACGTGTAATGTACGACGAATACTTTGCATTCCTTCGAATTGAATACAATACAACGCAATATAATATTGAATTAATAATGAAAAAAAAAATAATAATAATAATATACATCAGTTTGTAGCTGTGAAGGTGTATGGAAAGAGTAATAAACACATTTTGTTTGACAATATTTCGTCCGCATCGCTATGCGCGGATTCGGGATCATCGCTAAGAGATATTTTTAAGTTATCGTCAAATTCTAAAAGAAATACCTTCACGCGACAGTGTACATCATAATATAATGTAGTAACTCCACTCACCTTTGACATACGTATGGGTAAGTAGGACGAGATGTGTTCGTATTTTCAATATATTGCCTGCGAGTCACGTTAAGTCCATTACTCGACGAAAATAAATCCGTTCAATATAATATTATTATATTATTGCGAAAAATATTTAAGTCTACAGCTTGCAATAATCATTTCGCCTTCTGAAGCATCACCAAAACAGCCGCTGCAGGGTAAAGGTTGTCGTCACGTCTACGCGATATAAAATATTATTTTTATTTATTGGACACGATACGTGGATGACTTTCGCATAGGCGTAACACTAGAGGTAATCATAGGGGACTAGGGTCCGGAAAAACCTGAAAAGTCCAAAACAACGTGCGGGGAGTGAAGCCCCGACTCCCACCACATCCTCGATTAAGAACATCGCTAGGGGTTACTAGTCACGGGAACTAGGAAGTCCTGTAAAAAATATGAATTGAAAATAAACCAGAGTCGAGAGTAATGAGAAGACAAAGAATGGAAAGAATAAGGAGGTGGAAATAGTTTAAAAATAAATGAATAATACTAAATAAATTTAATAATATTTAATAATAAATAAAATAAGTACAATTAATAATTATACCTAAATTTTATTTTGCTACTGTATACGGTCATTAAATTTAGACCCAAATTTTCATAAAATAAGTACAAATCCTGTTGGTTAATTTATTATTTTACTTTATTCTATCCAGATCAAAGAATCGATGATTATTGGGTACACTTTATACGCTATATTATGATCTCGTGTAAAAATTGAAAACCTATTGTCGAATAATCCTATCATGTGTTTTTTTCTTTTTCCACGATACTGTTATTATAATTTTGTGACACGCGTGATGACATGAAAAAAAAGACGAAGGAAAACTTTCCAGAAAAAGCATACTAGAAAAATTATTTTTAAGTTTTACTCAGTTAACAGAATATGGGTTCTGAGATTTTTAAAATGGTAAATGTTTTACTAAAAAAAATGTAATACTCGTAAGTCTTAGCTTGTGATACGCCATAAACATATTGAACATGTAATTGTACTGTAAAGTATCACCACGGTACCGCTTCGACAACTTACAACCAAAAATCATAACTCGTTTTTATAAATCGATTATTAATTTCGACCAGAAATCAATAGTGTCGAAGAGGCGTTTCAATCACCACAGTGGCATTTCTCCCTTGCGCCCACCTCAGTATCTCTGCAATGCAGGAACAGTATGTAAACAGCCAATTTTTCAAAACTGTAAAATATATCGTTTCTGTTGAAAAATTATTGATGTTGCACCTCATTTTAATAAGATGGGGTAGGTGCGGTAGGTATTTGACGCCAAGTGACTCGACACACAGTATAATATTATTAGCCGGTTAGGTTTGCTCGTTCATGTGCATATCGCAATTATTATTACTATTATTATCATTACACGGCGTGCAACTGCACATACAATACTATATATTGTTGTTTTTATTGTTATTATTATTATTATTATTATTATTACAGTACGTTATTATTATCGTGTGTATCGCGTGTGCGCTCCCCGGGGAAAATTGAATGTATAGCTGTGGCGGGACACAGTGCGAGAACTCTGACGTATTTCATTTTGTTCGCACGACAAATTTTCCGGAATTGGTCCTCACCTACAATACCGCCCCACCCATATCTCNACAATAATGATAATAACGGTCGTGCGGGAGAGCTGCAGCGGTGTCGTCGACACAGCACACGAGTAATTTTGTCGTGAAAAAATATAAATTCAGTCAAAGCGCGAAGTGCCGCGAAATACTGAGCTCCGCAGCAGCTGAAAATACCTCGTCACTTTACGGGCGCGCGAGCTCGTATTTCAATTTATTATTATCATTATGGGTGAGCGCACATTTCCGTTTATTTTCGTATACCCACGACCGCGACTGGGCGCAAACGTATCAAAATAATATCATGATGGATCCCCCCCCCAGTACCATCACCTTTCACGCCAACAGCAATGTTTGCGATGCAGTCGTCGTCGACGACTCCACACCGCAATGACACGGACACCCTCGTCAACCGTGCCCCAACAATTATAATTATAACATTATGACGAAATAGGGTTACGCATGGTTATTATAACCCGTAATCATAGTTAACAAGTACGATGGACTTGGGTAAACATTGCGGAGATTTCACAATATCGTCGACGTTTTTTTTTTTTTTTACAATGATGGATTGTTTTCGCTTTTTTGGTTCACGTTAGTGATTTTAACGTCGGTGGTCTGGCGTCTGCAGTCGTGGTATAACTTACAGACTTCAAATACTATATTTCAGTACTTGTATGAGTTTTGATAATGCACATTTAGATGGACGGATTATGGTCTGTCGTTTCGTATTTTTCCTCCACTGTGTAACAAAAATACATAACCATTGTAATATAACAACATATTTATACGATCCACTTATAGAGTAAAAGATATTAACAATACATTTTTGAAAAAAAAAAAAAAAATGTTTAAACAATATAAAATTAAAATTATTTTTTTTTTTTTGTAAATTTATTATTTATAAGAAGAGATAGCTAAAGGAATTTGTCACTGTTTCATTATATTACTATTATTTTCATAACGCTTATAAACCTAGAAACTTAACATCCACGAATAAAAGTTGGTTTGGAGTTTGGTTTTACACGTCATAAAATGTAACACGGCGTATCGTATAGGCAAAATAGGTACTCATTGTGCTGCGCACCTGTGTGTCTACGGCTACAGCAACTATAATATTATTATTGTTGTGATTGTTATTATAATATTATATTATAGCATGATTATAAATTAATAATTTAATGTTTAATCGATTAATAAAAAAGAAGTTCAAAAAGATTCATACAGGAACAATAATATTTGAATGCGTTATCCTCGTTCGAATTTTCGGTTAACGCTGTGTCACATAAAAAAAAATACTGATTGACTTGAAAATAGAAAATATTTGAACTGAAATTTAAAAAAAAATATTTGATTTTAATACAGATACTTTGGAGGACTATTTGAAAGTTTTTGTTCAATGATAACTTTTTAAAAAGTATTTAAAACATGTAGGTATTCGGGTACGATTACTCGCGTAATATACTCTTACTGCTCATTTCCTTTAAAACACTGTTACTCCGAAGGAACATTGTAGGAAACGAAACCTTTGTTTTTCCCCATCACCACCAGCGACGACGGGTATACGATAAGTTCACTACTGCGGCAACTGGGGCACAGGACATGCGTACAGCCGTACATTTTGTCACGGAGATCCGATCTGGAAGTATAATACTTAAGTCCCTCGAACGATAAAAAAAAAAAAAAAAA